>NC_054488.1:3751907-3754407 GCF_017639515.1 Carcharodon carcharias | reverse complement strand
TCTGTGAGTGTGTGTCTGTGAGTGTGTTTCTGTGAGTGTGTTTCTGTGAGTGTGTGTCTGTGAGCGAGTGTGTGTGAGAGTGTGTGTGAGAGTGTGAGTGTGTGTGAGTGTGCGATTGAGTGTGCGCATGCGAGTGAGTGTGCGTGTGTGAGTATGCATGTGTGAGTGTGTGAGAGTGAGTGTGGGAGTTTGTGAGTGTGTGTGTGAGAGAGTGTTTGTGTGTGTGTGTGTTTGTGAGTGAGTGTGTGAGTGAGTGCGAGAGAGTGTGTTTGTGAATGATTGTGTGTGTGTGTGAGAGAGTGTGTGAGAGAGAGGGTGTGAGAGACTGTGTGTCTGAGAGAGAGTGTGTGTGAGAGTGTGTGTGAGAGTGAGAGTGTGAGTGTGTGTGAGAGAGTGTGTTTGTGAATGAGTGCGTGAGTGTGTGTGAGAGAGTGTGTGAGAGAGAGTGTGCGAGAGAGAGTGTGAGAGAGAGAGTGTGGGAGTGTGTGAGTGTGTGTGAGTGAGTGTGCATGTGTGAGTGTGTGAGTGTGAGTGAGTGTGTGTGTGATAGTGTGTGTGAGAGAGAGTGTGAGTGTGAGTGTTAGTGTGAGTGTGAGTGTGTGTGTGAGTGTTAGTGTGAGTGTGTGTGTGATGGAGTGTGTGAGAGTGTGTGTGAGAGTGTGTGTGTGAGAGTGTGTGTGTGAGAGTGTGTGTCTGTGATTGTGTGTGAGAGAGTGTATGTCTGTGAGAGAGTGTGTGTGAGAGTGTGTGTGAGTGTGTGTGTGTGGGAGCATGAGTGCATGAGTGTGGGTGCATGAGAGTGAGTGCCTGAGTGTGAGTACATGAGTGAGTGTATGTGAGTGTGTATGAGTGTGAGTGTGAGTGTGAGTATGTGAGTGAGAGTGTGTTTGTGAGTGTGTGTGTGTGAGAGTGTGTGTGAGAGAGTGTGTGAGAGAGAGTGCGCAAGAGAGAGTGTGAGTGTCTGTGAGTGTGTGTCTGTGAGTGTGTGTCTGTGAGTGTGTTTCTGTGAGTGTGCGTCTGTGAGCGAGTGTGTGTGTGAGAGTGTGAGTGTGTGTGAGTGTGTGATTAATTGTGAGCATGCGAGTGAGTGTGCGTGCGTGAGTACGCGTGCATGAGTGTGTCAGAGTGGATGTGTGATAGTGAGTGTGTGAATGTGTGAGAGTGTTTGTGTGAGAGAGTGTTTGTGTGTGTGTGTGTGTGTGTGTGTGAGTTAGTGTGAGTGTGAGTGTGTGTTTGTGAGTGAGTTTGTGAGTGTGCGTGGGTGAGTGTGCGAGTGAGTGAGTGTGAGTGTGTGTGCTTGTGTGAGTGTGCGAGTGAGTGAGTGTGAGTGAGTGCGCCTGCGTGAGTGTGTGTGTGTGAAAGTGTCTGTGTCTGTGAGTGTGTGTCTGTGAGCAAGTGTGTTTGAGAGTGTGTGTGAGAGTGTGAGTGTGTGTGAGTGTGCGATTGAGTGTGCGCATGCAAGTGAGTGTGCGTGCGTGAGTATGCGTGCGTGAGTGTGTGAGAGTGAGTGTGTGAGAGTGAGTGTGGGAGTTTGTGAGTGTGTGTTGAGAGAGAGTGTGTGTGTGTGTTTGTGAGTGAGTGTGTGAGTGTGTGTGAGAGAGTGTGTTTGTGAGTGAATGTGTGAATGTGTGTGAGAGAGTGTGTGAGAGAGAGTGTGCAAGAGAGAGTGCGTGAGAGAGAGAGTGTGGGAGTGTGTGAGTGTGTGTGAGTGAGTGTGCATGTGTGAGTGTGTGAGTGTGAGTGTGTGTGATAGTGTGTGTGAGAGAGAGTGTGTGTGTGAGTGTTAGTGTGAGTGTGAGTGTGTGATTGTGAGTGAGTGTGTGAGTGTGTGTGAGAGAGTGTGTGAGAGTGAGTGTGCAAGAGAGATTCTGTGAGAGAGATTGTAGGAGTGTGTGAGTGTGAGTCAGTGTGTGTGTGTGAGTGTGTGAGTGTGAGTGTTTGAGTGTGAGTGTGTGTGTGATAGTGTGTGTGAGAGAGTGTGTGTGAGAGAGATTCTGTCTGTGAGTGTGTGTGGGAGTGTATGGGTGTCTGTGTGTGAGAGGGAGACTGTGTGTGTGTGTGTGTGTGTGTGAGAGTGTGTGAGTGTGTGTTTGTGAGTGAGTGTGTGAGTGTGTGAGAGAGAGTGTGAGAGAGAGTGTGCGAGAGAGAGGGTGTGAGAGACTGTATGTCTGTGAGAGAGTGTGTGTGAGAGTGTGAGTGTGTGTGGGAGCGTGAGTGCCTGAGTGTGAGTGCATGAGTGAGTGTATGTGAGTGTGTGTGAGTGTGAGTGTGAGTATGTGAGTGAGAGTGTGTTTGTGAGTGTGTGTGTGAGAGTGTGTGTGAGAGAGTGTGTGAGAGAGAGTGTGCGAGAGTGTGTGAGTGTCTGTGAGTGTGTGTCTGTGAGTGTGTGTCTGTGAGTGTGTTTCTGTGAGTGTGTGTCTGTGAGCGAGTGTGTGTGAGAGTGTGTGTGAGAGTGTGTGTGTGAGAGTGTGCGATTGAGTGTGCGCATGCGAGTGAGTGT
>NC_054488.1:3709407-3746907 GCF_017639515.1 Carcharodon carcharias | reverse complement strand
GAGTGAGTGAGTGTGAGTGTGTGTGCTTGTGTGAGTGTGCGAGTGAGTGAGTGAGTGTGAGTGAGTGTGCCTGCGTGAGTGTGTGTGTGTGAAAGTGTCTGTGTCTGTGAGTGTGTGTCTGTGATTGTGTGTCTGTGAGAGAGTGTGTGTGAGAGAGTGTGTGTGTGTTTGTGTGAGAGTGTGTGTGAGAGAGTGTGTGAGTGTGTGTGTGAGTGTGCGTAAGAGTGTGTGAGAGCGTGTGTGAGTGTGTGTGTGTGAGAGTGTGTGCAAATGAGTGACTGTGAGTGTGTGTGCTTGTGTGAGTGAGTGAGTGTGAGTGAGTGTTTGTGTGTGAGTGTGTGTGTGTGTGAGTGTATGTGTGAGTGTGCGTGTGTGAGTGTGTGTGAGTGTGTGTGTGATGGAGTGTGTGAGAGTGTGTGTGAGTGTGTGTGTGAGAGTGTGTGTGTGAGAGTGTGTGTCTGTGATTGTGTGTGAGAGAGTGTATGTCTGTGAGAGAGTGTGTGTGAGAGTGTGTGTGAGTGTGAGTGTGTGTGGGAGCATGAGTGCATGAGTGTGGGTGCATGAGTGTGAGTGCCTGAGTGTGAGTACATGAGTGAGTGTATGTGAGTGTGTATGAGTGTGAGTGTGAGTGTGAGTATGTTGATTGAGAGTGTGTTTGTGAGTGTGTGTGTGTGAGAGTGTGTGTGAGAGAGTGTGTGAGAGAGAGTGCGCAAGAGAGAGTGTGTGAGTGTCTGTGAGTGTGTGTCTGTGAGTGTGTGTCTGTGAGTGTGTTTCTGTGAGTGTGTGTCTGTGAGCAAGTGTGTTTGAGAGTGTGTGTGAGAGTGTGAGTGTGTGTGAGTGTGCGATTGAGTGTGTGCATGCAAGTGAGTGTGCGTGCGTGAGTATGCGTGCGTGAGTGTGTGAGAGTGAGTGTGTGAGAGTGAGTGTGGGAGTTTGTGAGTGTGTGTTGAGAGAGAGTGTGTGTGTGTGTGTTTGTGAGTGAGTGTGTGAGTGTGTGTGAGAGAGTGTGTTTGTGAGTGAATGTGTGAGTGTGTGTGAGAGAGTGTGTGAGAGAGAGTGTGCAAGAGAGAGTGTGTGAGAGAGAGAGTGTGGGAGTGTGTTTCTGTGAGTGTGAGTGTGTGTGTGATAGTGAGTGTGAGAGAGAGTGTGTGTGTGAGTGTTAGTGTGAGTGTGAGCATGTGTTTGTGAGTGTGTGAGTGTGTGTGAGAGAGTGTGTGAGAGTGAGTGTGCGAGAGAGATTCTGTGAGAGAGAGAGTGTAGGAGTGTGTGAGTGTGAGTCAGTGTGTGTGTGTGAGTGTGTGAGTGTGAGTGTGTGAGTGTGAGTGTGTGTGTGATAGTGTGTGTGAGAGAGTGTGTGTGAGAGAGATTCTGTCTGTGAGTGTGTGTGGGAGTGTATGGGTGTGTGTGTGAGAGGGAGACTGTGTGTGTGTGTGTGTGTGAGTGAGTGTGAGTGTGTGTTTGTGAGTGAGTGTGTGAGTGTGTGAGAGAGAGTGTGAGAGAGAGTGTGCGAGAGAGAGGGTGTGAGAGACTGTATGTCTGTGAGAGAGTGTGTGTGAGAGTGTGTGTGAGAGTGTGAGTGTGTGTGGGAGCATGAGTGCCTGAGTGTGAGTGCATGAGTGAGTGTATGTGAGTGTGTGAGTGTGAGTGTGAGTATGTGAGTGAGAGTGTGTTTGTGAGTGTGTGTGTGAGAGTGTGTGTGAGAGAGTGTGTGAGAGAGAGTGTGCGAGAGTGTGTGAGTGTCTGTGAGTGTGTGTCTGTGAGTGTGTTTCTGTGAGTGTGTTTCTGTGAGTGTGTGTCTGTGAGCGAGTGTGTGTGAGAGTGTGTGTGAGAGTGTGAGTGTGTGTGAGTGTGCGATTGAGTGTGCGCATGCGAGTGAGTGTGCGTGTGTGAGTATGCATGTGTGAGTGTGTGAGAGTGAGTGTGGGAGTTTGTGAGTGTGTGTGTGAGAGAGTGTTTGTGTGTGTGTGTTTGTGAGTGAGTGTGTGAGTGAGTGCGAGAGAGTGTGTTTGTGAATGATTGTGTGTGTGTGTGAGAGAGTGTGTGAGAGAGAGGGTGTGAGAGACTGTGTGTCTGTGAGAGAGTGTGTGTGAGAGTGTGTGTGAGAGTGAGAGTGTGAGTGTGTGTGAGAGAGTGTGTTTGTGAATGAGTGCGTGAGTGTGTGTGAGAGAGTGTGTGAGAGAGAGTGTGCGAGAGAGAGTGTGAGAGAGAGAGTGTGGGAGTGTGTGAGTGTGTGTGAGTGAGTGTGCATGTGTGAGTGTGTGAGTGTGAGTGAGTGTGTGTGTGATAGTGTGTGTGAGAGAGAGTGTGAGTGTGAGTGTTAGTGTGAGTGTGAGTGTGTGTGTGAGTGTTAGTGTGAGTGTGTGTGTGATGGAGTGTGTGAGAGTGTGTGTGAGAGTGTGTGTGTGAGAGTGTGTGTGTGAGAGTGTGTGTCTGTGATTGTGTGTGAGAGAGTGTATGTCTGTGAGAGAGTGTGTGTGAGAGTGTGTGTGAGTGTGTGTGTGTGTGGGAGCATGAGTGCATGAGTGTGGGTGCATGAGAGTGAGTGCCTGAGTGTGAGTACATGAGTGAGTGTATGTGAGTGTGTATGAGTGTGAGTGTGAGTGTGAGTATGTGAGTGAGAGTGTGTTTGTGAGTGTGTGTGTGTGAGAGTGTGTGTGAGAGAGTGTGTGAGAGAGAGTGCGCAAGAGAGAGTGTGAGTGTCTGTGAGTGTGTGTCTGTGAGTGTGTGTCTGTGAGTGTGTTTCTGTGAGTGTGCGTCTGTGAGCGAGTGTGTGTGTGAGAGTGTGAGTGTGTGTGAGTGTGTGATTAATTGTGAGCATGCGAGTGAGTGTGCGTGCGTGAGTACGCGTGCATGAGTGTGTCAGAGTGGATGTGTGATAGTGAGTGTGTGAATGTGTGAGAGTGTTTGTGTGAGAGAGTGTTTGTGTGTGTGTGTGTGTGTGTGTGTGAGTTAGTGTGAGTGTGAGTGTGTGTTTGTGAGTGAGTTTGTGAGTGTGCGTGGGTGAGTGTGCGAGTGAGTGAGTGTGAGTGTGTGTGCTTGTGTGAGTGTGCGAGTGAGTGAGTGTGAGTGAGTGCGCCTGCGTGAGTGTGTGTGTGTGAAAGTGTCTGTGTCTGTGAGTGTGTGTCTGTGAGCAAGTGTGTTTGAGAGTGTGTGTGAGAGTGTGAGTGTGTGTGAGTGTGCGATTGAGTGTGCGCATGCAAGTGAGTGTGCGTGCGTGAGTATGCGTGCGTGAGTGTGTGAGAGTGAGTGTGTGAGAGTGAGTGTGGGAGTTTGTGAGTGTGTGTTGAGAGAGAGTGTGTGTGTGTGTTTGTGAGTGAGTGTGTGAGTGTGTGTGAGAGAGTGTGTTTGTGAGTGAATGTGTGAATGTGTGTGAGAGAGTGTGTGAGAGAGAGTGTGCAAGAGAGAGTGCGTGAGAGAGAGAGTGTGGGAGTGTGTGAGTGTGTGTGTGTGTGTGTGCTTGTGTGAGTGTGTGAGTGTGAGTGTGTGTGTGATAGTGTGTGTGAGAGAGTGTGTGTGTGAGTGTTAGTGTGAGTGTGAGTGTGTGATTGTGAGTGAGTGTGTGAGTGTGTGTGAGAGAGTGTGTGAGAGTGAGTGTGCAAGAGAGATTCTGTGAGAGAGATTGTAGGAGTGTGTGAGTGTGAGTCAGTGTGTGTGTGTGAGTGTGTGAGTGTGAGTGTTTGAGTGTGAGTGTGTGTGTGATAGTGTGTGTGAGAGAGTGTGTGTGAGAGAGATTCTGTCTGTGAGTGTGTGTGGGAGTGTATGGGTGTCTGTGTGTGAGAGGGAGACTGTGTGTGTGTGTGTGTGTGTGTGAGAGTGTGTGAGTGTGTGTTTGTGAGTGAGTGTGTGAGTGTGTGAGAGAGAGTGTGAGAGAGAGTGTGCGAGAGAGAGGGTGTGAGAGACTGTATGTCTGTGAGAGAGTGTGTGTGAGAGTGTGAGTGTGTGTGGGAGCGTGAGTGCCTGAGTGTGAGTGCATGAGTGAGTGTATGTGAGTGTGTGTGAGTGTGAGTGTGAGTATGTGAGTGAGAGTGTGTTTGTGAGTGTGTGTGTGAGAGTGTGTGTGAGAGAGTGTGTGAGAGAGAGTGTGCGAGAGTGTGTGAGTGTCTGTGAGTGTGTGTCTGTGAGTGTGTGTCTGTGAGTGTGTTTCTGTGAGTGTGTGTCTGTGAGCGAGTGTGTGTGAGAGTGTGTGTGAGAGTGTGTGTGTGAGAGTGTGCGATTGAGTGTGCGCATGCGAGTGAGTGTGCGTGCGTGAGTATGCGTGTGTGAGTGTGTGAGAGTGAGTGTGGGAGTTTGTGAGTGTGTGCGTGAGAGAGTGTTTGTGTGTGTGTGTGTTTGTGAGTGAGTGTGTGAGTGTGTGTGAGAGAGTGTGTTTGTGAATGAGTGTGTGAGTGTGTGTGAGAGAGTGTGTGAGAGAGAGTGTGCGAGAGAGAGTGTGAGAGAGAGAGTGTGGGAGTGTGTGAGTGTGTGTGAGTGAGTGTGCATGTGTGAGTGTGTGAGTGTGAGTGTGAGTGAGTGTGTGTGTGATAGTGTGTGTGAGAGAGAGTGTGAGTGTGAGTGTTAGTGTGAGTGTGAGTGTGTGTGTGAGTGTTAGTGTGAGTGTGTGTGTGAGATTGTGCGAGTGAGAGTGTGTGTGAGATAGAGTATGTGAGAGTGTGTGAGAGAGAGTGTCCGTGAGAGAGTGTGTGAGAGAGTCTGTCTGTGAGTGTGTGTCTGTGAGAGTGTTTCTGTGAGTGTGCGTCTGTGAGCGAGTGTGTGTGTGAGAGTGTGAGTGTGTGTGAGTGTGTGATTAAGTGTGAGCATGCAAGTGAGTGTGCATGCGTGAGTACGCATGCATGAGTGTGTCAGAGTGGATGTGTGAGAGTGAGTGTGTGAGTGTGTGAGAGTGTTTGTGTGAGAGAGTGTTTGTGTGTGTGTGTGAGTTAGTGTGAGTGTGAGTGTGTGTTTGTGAGTTTGTGAGTGTGTGTGTGTGTGTGTGCGAGTGAGTGAGTGTGAGTGTGTGTGCTTGTGTGAGTGTGCGAGTGAGTGAGTGAATGTGAGTGAGTGTGCCTGCGTGAGTGTGTGTGTGTGAAAGTGTCTGTGTCTGTGAGTGTGTGTCTGTGATTGTGTGTCTGTGAGAGAGTGTGTGTGAGAGAGTGTGTGTGTGTTTGTGTGAGAGTGTGTGTGAGAGAGTGTGTGAGTGTGTGTGTGAGTGTGCGTAAGAGTGTGTGAGAGCGTGTGTGAGTGTGTGTGTGTGAGTGTGTGCAAATGAGTGAATGTGAGTGTGTGTGCTTGTGTGAGTGAGTGAGTGTGAGTGAGTGTTTGTGTGTGAGTGTGTGTGTGTGTGAGTGTATGTGTGAGTGTGCGTGTGTGAGTGTGTGTGAGTGTGTGTGTGATGGAGTGTGTGAGAGTGTGTGTGAGAGTGTGTGTGTGTGAGAGTGTGTGTGTGAGAGTGTGTGTGTGAGAGTGTGTGTCTGTGATTGTGTGTGAGAGAGTGTATGTCTGTGAGAGAGTGTGTGTGAGAGTGTGTGTGAGTGTGAGTGTGTGTGGGAGCATGAGTGCATGAGTGTGGGTGCATGAGTGTGAGTGCCTGAGTGTGAGTACATGAGTGAGTGTATGTGAGTGTGTATGAGTGTGAGTGTGAGTGTGAGTATGTGAGTGAGAGTGTGTTTGTGAGTGTGTGTGTGTGAGAGTGTGTGTGAGAGAGTGTGTGAGAGAGAGTGCGCAAGAGAGAGTGTGTGAGTGTCTGTGAGTGTGTGTCTGTAAGTGTGTGTCTGTGAGTGTGTTTCTGTGAGTGTGTGTCTGTGAGCAAGTGTGTTTGAGAGTGTGTGTGAGAGTGTGAGTGTGTGTGAGTGTGCGATTGAGTGTGCGCATGCAAGTGAGTGTGCGTGCGTGAGTATGCGTGCGTGAGTGTGTGAGAGTGAGTGTGTGAGAGTGAGTGTGGGAGTTTGTGAGTGTGTGTTGAGAGAGAGTGTGTGTGTGTGTGTTTGTGAGTGAGTGTGTGAGTGTGTGTGAGAGAGTGTGTTTGTGAGTGAATGTGTGAGTGTGTGTGAGAGAGTGTGTGAGAGAGAGTGTGCAAGAGAGAGTGTGTGAGAGAGAGAGTGTGGGAGTGTGTTTCTGTGAGTGTGAGTGTGAGTGTGTGTGTGATAGTGTGTGTGAGAGAGAGTGTGTGTGAGAGTGTTAGTGTGAGAGTGAGCATGTGTTTGTGAGTGTGTGTGAGAGAGTGTGTGAGAGTGAGTGTGCGAGAGAGATTCTGTGAGAGAGAGTGTAGGAGTGTGTGAGTGTGAGTCAGTGTGTGTGTGTGTGTGAGTGTGAGTGTGAGTGTGTGTGTGATAGTGTGTGTGAGAGAGTGTGTGTGAGAGAGATTCTGTCTGTGAGTGTGTGTGGGAGTGTATGGGTGTGTGTGTGAGAGGGAGACTGTGTGTGTGTGTGTGTGTGTGTGTGAGTGTGAGTGTGTGTTTGTGAGTGAGTGTGTGAGTGTGTGAGAGTGTGAGAGAGAGTGTGCGAGAGAGAGGGTGTGAGAGACTGTATGTCTGTGGGAGAGTGTGTGTGAGAGTGTGTGTGAGAGTGTGAGTGTGTGTGGGAGCATGAGTGCCTGAGTGTGAGTGCATGAGTGAGTGTATGTGAGTGTGTGTGAGTGTGAGTGTGAGTATGTGAGTGAGAGTGTGTTTGTGAGTGTGTGTGTGAGAGTGTGTGTGAGAGAGTGTGTGAGAGAGAGTGTGCGAGAGTGTGTGAGTGTCTGTGAGTGTGTGTCTGTGAGTGTGTTTCTGTGAGTGTGTTTCTGTGAGTGTGTGTCTGTGAGCGAGTGTGTGTGAGAGTGTGTGTGAGAGTGTGAGTGTGTGTGAGTGTGCGATTGAGTGTGCGCATGCGAGTGAGTGTGCTTGCGTGAGTATGCATGTGTGAGTGTGTGAGAGTGAGTGTGGGAGTTTGTGAGTGTGTGTGTGAGAGAGTGTTTGTGTGTGTGTGTGTTTGTGAGTGAGTGTGTGAGTGAGTGCGAGAGAGTGTGTTTGTGAATG
Organism: Carcharodon carcharias; assembly: GCF_017639515.1. NCBI lineage: Eukaryota > Metazoa > Chordata > Chondrichthyes > Lamniformes > Lamnidae > Carcharodon > Carcharodon carcharias. The sequence continues at coordinate 3,739,918 of NC_054488.1, read as the reverse complement.
ATTGTGTGAGTGTGTGTGAGAGAGTGTGTGAGAGAGAGGGTGTGAGAGACTGTGTGTCTGTGAGAGAGTGTGTGTGAGAGTGTGTGTGAGAGTGAGAGTGTGAGTGTGTGTGGGAGCGTGAGTGCCTGAGTGTGAGTGCATGAGTGAGTGTATGTGAGTGTGTGTGAGTGTGAGTGTGAGTATGTGAGTGAGAGTGTGTTTGTGTGAGTGTGTGTGAGATTGTGTGTGAGAGAGTGTGTGAGAGAGAGTGTGCGAGAGTGTGTGAGTGTCTGTGAGTGTGTGTCTGTGAGTGTGTGTCTGTGAGTATGTTTCTGTGAGTGTGTGTCTGTGAGCGAGTGTGTGTGAGAGTGTGTGTGAGAGTGTGAGTGTGTGTGAGTGTGCGATTGAGTGTGCGCATGCGAGTGAGTGTGCGTGCGTGAGTATGCGTGTGTGAGTGTGTGAGAGTGAGTGTGGGAGTTTGTGAGTGTGTGTGTGAGAGAGTGTTTGTGTGTGTGTGTGTGTGTTTGTGAGTGAGTGTGTGAGTGTGTGTGAGAGAGTGTGTTTGTGAATGAGTGTGTGAGTGTGTGTGAGAGAGTGTGTGAGAGAGAGTGTGCGAGAGAGAGTGTGAGAGAGAGAGTGTGGGAGTGTGTGAGTGTGTGTGAGTGAGTGTGCATGTGTGAGTGTGTGAGTGTGAGTGAGTGTGTGTGTGATAGTGTGTGTGAGAGAGAGTGTGAGTGTGAGTGTTAGTGTGAGTGTGAGTGTGTGTGTGAGATTGTGTGAGTGAGAGTGTGTGTGAGATAGAGTATGTGAGAGTGTGTGAGAGAGAGTGTCCGTGAGAGAGTGTGTGAGAGAGTCTGTCTGTGAGTGTGTGTCTGTGAGAGTGTTTCTGTGAGTGTGCCTCTGTGAGCGAGTGTGTGTGTGAGAGTGTGAGTGTGTGTGAGTGTGTGATTAAGTGTGAGCATGCGAGTGAGTGTGCATGCGTGAGTACGCATACATGAGTGTGTCAGAGTGGATGTGTGAGAGTGAGTGTGTGAGTGTGTGAGAGTGTTTGTGTGAGAGAGTGTTTGTGTGTGTGTGTGAGTTAGTGTGAGTGTGAGTGTGTGTTTGTGAGTTTGTGAGTGTGTGTGTGTGAGTGTGCGAGTGAGTGAGTGTGAGTGTGTGTGCTTGTGTGAGTGTGCGAGTGAGTGAGTGAGTGTGAGTGAGTGTGCCTGCGTGAGTGTGTGTGTGTGAAAGTGTCTGTGTCTGTGAGTGTGTGTCTGTGATTGTGTGTCTGTGAGAGAGTGTGTGTGAGAGAGTGTGTGTGTGTTTGTGTGAGAGTGTGTGTGAGAGAGTGTGTGAGTGTGTGTGTGAGTGTGCGTAAGAGTGTGTGAGAGCGTGTGTGAGTGTGTGTGTGTGAGAGTGTGTGCAAATGAGTGACTGTGAGTCTGTGTGCTTGTGTGAGTGAGTGAGTGTGAGTGAGTGTTTGTGTGTGAGTGTGTGTGTGTGTGAGTGTATGTGTGAGTGTGCGTGTGTGAGTGTGTGTGAGTGTGTGTGTGATGGAGTGTGTGAGAGTGTGTGTGAGTGTGTGTGTGAGAGTGTGTGTGTGAGAGTGTGTGTCTGTGATTGTGTGTGAGAGAGTGTATGTCTGTGAGAGAGTGTGTGTGAGAGTGTGTGTGAGTGTGAGTGTGTGTGGGAGCATGAGTGCATGAGTGTGTGTGGGAGCGTGAGTGCCTGAGTGTGAGTGCATGAGTGAGTGTATGTGAGTGTGTGTGAGTGTGAGTGTGAGTATGTGAGTGAGAGTGTGTTTGTGTGAGTGTGTGTGAGATTGTGTGTGAGAGAGTGTGTGAGAGAGAGTGTGCGAGAGTGTGTGAGTGTCTGTGAGTGTGTGTCTGTGAGTGTGTGTCTGTGAGTATGTTTCTGTGAGTGTGTGTCTGTGAGCGAGTGTGTGTGAGAGTGTGTGTGAGAGTGTGAGTGTGTGTGAGTGTGCGATTGAGTGTGCGCATGCGAGTGAGTGTGCGTGCGTGAGTATGCGTGTGTGAGTGTGTGAGAGTGAGTGTGGGAGTTTGTGAGTGTGTGTGTGAGAGAGTGTTTGTGTGTGTGTGTGTGTGTTTGTGAGTGAGTGTGTGAGTGTGTGTGAGAGAGTGTGTTTGTGAATGAGTGTGTGAGTGTGTGTGAGAGAGTGTGTGAGAGAGAGTGTGCGAGAGAGAGTGTGAGAGAGAGAGTGTGGGAGTGTGTGAGTGTGTGTGAGTGAGTGTGCATGTGTGAGTGTGTGAGTGTGAGTGAGTGTGTGTGTGATAGTGTGTGTGAGAGAGAGTGTGAGTGTGAGTGTTAGTGTGAGTGTGAGTGTGTGTGTGAGATTGTGTGAGTGAGAGTGTGTGTGAGATAGAGTATGTGAGAGTGTGTGAGAGAGAGTGTCCGTGAGAGAGTGTGTGAGAGAGTCTGTCTGTGAGTGTGTGTCTGTGAGATTGTTTCTGTGAGTGTGCCTCTGTGAGCGAGTGTGTGTGTGAGAGTGTGAGTGTGTGTGAGTGTGTGATTAAGTGTGAGCATGCGAGTGAGTGTGCATGCGTGAGTACGCATACATGAGTGTGTCAGAGTGGATGTGTGAGAGTGAGTGTGTGAGTGTGTGAGAGTGTTTGTGTGAGAGAGTGTTTGTGTGTGTGTGTGAGTTAGTGTGAGTGTGAGTGTGTGTTTGTGAGTTTGTGAGTGTGTGTGTGTGAGTGTGCGAGTGAGTGAGTGTGAGTGTGTGTGCTTGTGTGAGTGTGCGAGTGAGTGAGTGAGTGTGAGTGAGTGTGCCTGCGTGAGTGTGTGTGTGTGATAGTGTCTGTGTCTGTGAGTGTGTGTCTGTGATTGTGTGTCTGTGAGAGAGTGTGTGTGAGAGAGTGTGTGTGTGTTTGTGTGAGAGTGTGTGTGAGAGAGTGTGTGAGTGTGTGTGTGAGTGTGCGTCAGAGTGTGTGAGAGCGTGTGTGAGTGTGTGTGTGTGAGAGTGTGTGCAAATGAGTGACTGTGAGTGTGTGTGCTTGTGTGAGTGAGTGAGTGTGAGTGAGTGTTTGTGTGTGAGTGTGTGTGTGTGTGAGTGTATGTGTGAGTGTGCGTGTGTGAGTGTGTGTGAGTGTGTGTGTGATGGAGTGTGTGAGAGTGTGTGTGAGTGTGTGTGTGAGAGTGTGTGTGTGAGAGTGTGTGTCTGTGATTGTGTGTGAGAGAGTGTATGTCTGTGAGAGAGTGTGTGTGAGAGTGTGTGTGAGTGTGAGTGTGTGTGGGAGCATGAGTGCATGAGTGTGGGTGCATGAGTGTGAGTGCCTGAGTGTGAGTACATGAGTGAGTGTATGTGAGTGTGTATGAGTGTGAGTGTGAGTGTGAGTATGTGAGTGAGAGTGTGTTTGTGAGTGTGTGTGTGTGAGAGTGTGTGTGAGAGAGTGTGTGAGAGAGAGTGCGCAAGAGAGAGTGTGTGAGTGTCTGTGAGTGTGTGTCTGTGAGTGTGTGTCTGTGAGTGTGTTTCTGTGAGTGTGTGTCTGTGAGCAAGTGTGTTTGAGAGTGTGTGTGAGAGTGTGAGTGTGTGTGAGTGTGCGATTGAGTGTGCGCATGCAAGTGAGTGTGCGTGCGTGAGTATGCGTGCGTGAGTGTGTGAGAGTGAGTGTGTGAGAGTGAGTGTGGGAGTTTGTGAGTGTGTGTTGAGAGAGAGTGTGTGTGTGTGTGTTTGTGAGTGAGTGTGTGAGTGTGTGTGAGAGAGTGTGTTTGTGAGTGAATGTGTGAGTGTGTGTGAGAGAGTGTGTGAGAGAGAGTGTGCAAGAGAGAGTGTGTGAGAGAGAGAGTGTGGGAGTGTGTTTCTGTGAGTGTGAGTGTGTGTGTGATAGTGAGTGTGAGAGAGAGTGTGTGTGTGAGTGTTAGTGTGAGTGTGAGCATGTGTTTGTGAGTGTGTGAGTGTGTGTGAGAGAGTGTGTGAGAGTGAGTGTGCGAGAGAGATTCTGTGAGAGAGAGAGTGTAGGAGTGTGTGAGTGTGAGTCAGTGTGTGTGTGTGAGTGTGTGAGTGTGAGTGTGTGAGTGTGAGTGTGTGTGTGATAGTGTGTGTGAGAGAGTGTGTGTGAGAGAGATTCTGTCTGTGAGTGTGTGTGGGAGTGTATGGGTGTGTGTGTGAGAGGGAGACTGTGTGTGTGTGTGTGTGTGTGTGAGTGAGTGTGAGTGTGTGTTTGTGAGTGAGTGTGTGAGTGTGTGAGAGAGAGTGTGAGAGAGAGTGTGCGAGAGAGAGGGTGTGAGAGACTGTATGTCTGTGAGAGAGTGTGTGTGAGAGTGTGTGTGAGAGTGTGAGTGTGTGTGGGAGCATGAGTGCCTGAGTGTGAGTGCATGAGTGAGTGTATGTGAGTGTGTGTGAGTGTGAGTGTGAGTATGTGAGTGAGAGTGTGTTTGTGAGTGTGTGTGTGAGAGTGTGTGTGAGAGAGTGTGTGAGAGAGAGTGTGCGAGAGTGTGTGAGTGTCTGTGAGTGTGTGTCTGTGAGTGTGTTTCTGTGAGTGTGTTTCTGTGAGTGTGTGTCTGTGAGCGAGTGTGTGTGAGAGTGTGTGTGAGAGTGTGAGTGTGTGTGAGTGTGCGATTGAGTGTGCGCATGCGAGTGAGTGTGCGTGTGTGAGTATGCATGTGTGAGTGTGTGAGAGTGAGTGTGGGAGTTTGTGAGTGTGTGTGTGAGAGAGTGTTTGTGTGTGTGTGTGTTTGTGAGTGAGTGTGTGAGTGAGTGCGAGAGAGTGTGTTTGTGAATGATTGTGTGTGTGTGTGAGAGAGTGTGTGAGAGAGAGGGTGTGAGAGACTGTGTGTCTGTGAGAGAGTGTGTGTGAGAGTGTGTGTGAGAGTGAGAGTGTGAGTGTGTGTGAGAGAGTGTGTTTGTGAATGAGTGTGTGAGTGTGTGTGAGAGAGTGTGTGAGAGAGAGTGTGCGAGAGAGAGTGTGAGAGAGAGAGTGTGGGAGTGTGTGAGTGTGTGTGAGTGAGTGTGCATGTGTGAGTGTGTGAGTGTGAGTGAGTGTGTGTGTGATAGTGTGTGTGAGAGAGAGTGTGAGTGTGAGTGTTAGTGTGAGTGTGAGTGTGTGTGTGAGTGTTAGTGTGAGTGTGTGTGTGATGGAGTGTGTGAGAGTGTGTGTGAGAGTGTGTGTGTGAGAGTGTGTGTGTGAGAGTGTGTGTCTGTGATTGTGTGTGAGAGAGTGTATGTCTGTGAGAGAGTGTGTGTGAGAGTGTGTGTGAGTGTGAGTGTGTGTGGGAGCATGAGTGCATGAGTGTGGGTGCATGAGTGTGAGTGCCTGAGTGTGAGTACATGAGTGAGTGTATGTGAGTGTGTATGAGTGTGAGTGTGAGTGTGAGTATGTGAGTGAGAGTGTGTTTGTGAGTGTGTGTGTGTGAGAGTGTGTGTGAGAGAGTGTGTGAGAGAGAGTGCGCAAGAGAGAGTGTGAGTGTCTGTGAGTGTGTGTCTGTGAGTGTGTTTCTGTGAGTGTGTTTCTGTGAGTGTGCGTCTGTGAGCGAGTGTGTGTGTGAGAGTGTGAGTGTGTGTGAGTGTGTGATTAATTGTGAGCATGCGAGTGTGTGTGCGTGCGTGAGTACGCGTGCATGAGTGTGTCAGAGTGGATGTGTGAGAGTGAGTGTGTGAATGTGTGAGAGTGTTTGTGTGAGAGAGTGTTTGTGTGTGTGTGTGTGTGTGTGTGAGTTAGTGTGAGTGTGAGTGTGTGTTTGTGAGTGAGTTTGTGAGTGTGCGTGTGTGAGTGTGCGAGTGAGTGAGTGTGAGTGTGTGTGCTTGTGTGAGTGTGCGAGTGAGTGAGTGTGAGTGAGTGCGCCTGCGTGAGTGTGTGTGTGTGAAAGTGTCTGTGTCTGTGAGTGTGTGTCTGTGAGCAAGTGTGTTTGAGAGTGTGTGTGAGAGTGTGAGTGTGTGTGAGTGTGCGATTGAGTGTGCGCATGCAAGTGAGTGTGCGTGCGTGAGTATGCGTGCGTGAGTGTGTGAGAGTGAGTGTGTGAGAGTGAGTGTGGGAGTTTGTGAGTGTGTGTTGAGAGAGAGTGTGTGTGTGTGTTTGTGAGTGAGTGTGTGAGTGTGTGTGAGAGAGTGTGTTTGTGAGTGAATGTGTGAATGTGTGTGAGAGAGTGTGTGAGAGAGAGTGTGCAAGAGAGAGTGCGTGAGAGAGAGAGTGTGGGAGTGTGTGATTGTGTGTGAGTGAGTGTGCATGTGTGAGTGTGTGAGTGTGAGTGTGAGTGTGTGTGTGATAGTGTGTGTGAGAGAGTGTGTGTGTGAGTGTTAGTGTGAGTGTGAGTGTGTGATTGTGAGTGAGTGTGTGAGTGTGTGTGAGAGAGTGTGTGAGAGTGAGTGTGCAAGAGAGATTCTGTGAGAGAGATTGTAGGAGTGTGTGAGTGTGAGTCAGTGTGTGTGTGTGAGTGTGTGAGTGTGAGTGTTTGAGTGTGAGTGTGTGTGTGATAGTGTGTGTGAGAGAGTGTGTGTGAGAGAGATTCTGTCTGTGAGTGTGTGTGGGAGTGTATGGGTGTCTGTGTGTGAGAGGGAGACTGTGTGTGTGTGTGTGTGTGTGTGAGAGTGTGTGAGTGTGTGTTTGTGAGTGAGTGTGTGAGTGTGTGAGAGAGAGTGTGAGAGAGAGTGTGCGAGAGAGAGGGTGTGAGAGACTGTATGTCTGTGAGAGAGTGTGTGTGAGAGTGTGAGTGTGTGTGGGAGCGTGAGTGCCTGAGTGTGAGTGCATGAGTGAGTGTATGTGAGTGTGTGTGAGTGTGAGTGTGAGTATGTGAGTGAGAGTGTGTTTGTGAGTGTGTGTGTGAGAGTGTGTGTGAGAGAGTGTGTGAGAGAGTCTGTCTGTGAGTGTGTGTCTGTGAGTGTGTTTCTGTGAGTGTGCGTCTATGAGTGAGTGTGTGTGTGAGAGTGTGAGTGTGTTTGTGTGAGAGTGTGTGTGAGAGAGTGTGTGAGAGTGTGTGAGAGTGTGTGTGTGAGTGTGCGTAAGAGTATGTGAGAGCGTGTGTGAGTGTGTGTGTGAGAGTGTGTGCTAATGAGTGAATGTGAGTGTGTGTGCTTGTGTGAGTGAGTGAGTGTGAGTGAGTGTGTGTGTGTGAGTGTGTGTGTGTGTGTGTGAGTGTATGTGTGAGTGTGCGTGTGTGAGTGTGTGTGAGTGTGTGTGTGATGGAGTGTGTGAGAGTGTGTGTGAGAGTGTGTGTGTGAGAGTGTGTGTGTGAGAGTGTGTGTCTGTGAGTGTGTGTGAGAGAGTGTATGTCTGTGAGAGAGTGTGTGTGAGAGTGTGTGTGAGAGTGTGAGTGTGTGTGGGAGCATGAGTGCATGAGTGTGGGTGCATGAGTGTGAATGCCTGAGTGTGAGTACATGAGTGAGTGTATGTGAGTGTGTATGAGTGTGAGTGTGAGTGTGAGTATGTGAGTGAGAGTGTGTTTGTGAGTGTGTGTGTGTGAGAGTGTGTGTGAGAGAGAGTGTGAGAGAGAGTGTGCGAGAGAGAGGGTGTGAGAGACTGTATGTCTGTGAGAGAGTGTGTGTGAGAGTGTGAGTGTGTGTGGGAGCGTGAGTGCCTGAGTGTGAGTGCATGAGTGAGTGTATGTGAGTGTGTGTGAGTGTGAGTGTGAGTATGTGAGTGAGAGTGTGTTTGTGAGTGTGTGTGTGAGAGTGTGTGTGAGAGAGTGTGTGAGAGAGAGTGTGCGAGAGTGTGTGAGTGTCTGTGAGTGTGTGTCTGTGAGTGTGTGTCTGTGAGTGTGTTTCTGTGAGTGTGTGTCTGTGAGCGAGTGTGTGTGAGAGTGTGTGTGAGAGTGTGTGTGTGTGAGTGTGCGATTGAGTGTGCGCATGCGAGTGAGTGTGCGTGCGTGAGTATGCGTGTGTGAGTGTGTGAGAGTGAGTGTGGGAGTTTGTGAGTGTGTGTGTGAGAGAGTGTTTGTGAATGAGTGTGTGAGTGTGCGAGAGAGAGTGTGTGAGAGAGAGTGTGCGAGAGAGAGTGTGAGAGAGAGAGTGTGGGAGTGTGTGAGTGTGTGTGAGTGAGTGTGCATGTGTGAGTGTGTGAGTGTGAGTGTGAGTGAGTGTGTGTGTGATAGTGTGTGTGAGAGAGAGTGTGAGTGTGAGTGTTAGTGTGAGTGTGAGTGTGTGTGTGAGTGTTAGTGTGAGTGTGTGTGTGAGATTGTGTGAGTGAGAGTGTGTGTGAGATAGAGTATGTGAGAGTGTGTGAGAGAGAGTGTCCGTGAGAGAGTGTGTGAGAGAGTCTGTCTGTGAGTGTGTGTCTGTGAGAGTGTTTCTGTGAGTGTGCGTCTGTGAGCGAGTGTGTGTGTGAGAGTGTGAGTGTGTGTGAGTGTGTGATTAAGTGTGAGCATGCAAGTGAGTGTGCATGCGTGAGTACGCATGCATGAGTGTGTCAGAGTGAATGTGTGAGAGTGAGTGTGTGAGTGTGTGAGAGTGTTTGTGTGAGAGAGTGTTTGTGTGTGTGTGTGAGTTAGTGTGAGTGTGAGTGTGTGTTTGTGAGTTTGTGAGTGTGTGTGTGTGTGTGCGAGTGAGTGTGTGTGCTTGTGTGAGTGTGCGAGTGAGTGAGTGAATGTGAGTGAGTGTGCCTGCGTGAGTGTGTGTGTGTGAAAGTGTCTGTGTCTGTGAGTGTGTGTCTGTGATTGTGTGTCTGTGAGAGAGTGTGTGTGAGAGAGTGTGTGTGTGTTTGTGTGAGAGTGTGTGTGAGAGAGTGTGTGAGTGTGTGTGTGAGTGTGTGTAAGAGTGTGTGAGAGCGTGTGTGAGTGTGTGTGTGTGAGAGTGTGTGCAAATGAGTGAATGTGAGTGTGTGTGCTTGTGTGAGTGAGTGAGTGTGAGTGAGTGTTTGTGTGTGAGTGTGTGTGTGTGTGAGTGTATGTGTGAGTGTGCGTGTGTGAGTGTGTGTGAGTGTGTGTGTGATGGAGTGTGTGAGAGTGTGTGTGAGAGTGTGTGTGTGAGAGTGTGTGTGTGAGAGTGTGTGTGTGAGAGTGTGTGTCTGTGATTGTGTGTGAGAGAGTGTATGTCTGTGAGAGAGTGTGTGTGAGAGTGTGTGTGAGTGTGAGTGTGTGTGGGAGCATGAGTGCATGAGTGTGGGTGCATGAGTGTGAGTGCCTGAGTGTGAGTACATGAGTGAGTGTATGTGAGTGTGTATGAGTGTGAGTGTGAGTGTGAGTATGTGAGTGAGAGTGTGTTTGTGAGTGTGTGTGTGTGAGAGTGTGTGTGAGAGAGTGTGTGAGAGAGAGTGCGCAAGAGAGAGTGTGTGAGTGTCTGTGAGTGTGTGTCTGTGAGTGTGTGTCTGTGAGTGTGTTTCTGTGAGTGTGTGTCTGTGAGCAAGTGTGTTTGAGAGTGTGTGTGAGAGTGTGAGTGTGTGTGAGTGTGCGATTGAGTGTGCGCATGCAAGTGAGTGTGCGTGCGTGAGTATGCGTGCGTGAGTGTGTGAGAGTGAGTGTGTGAGAGTGAGTGTGGGAGTTTGTGAGTGTGTGTTGAGAGAGAGTGTGTGTGTGTGTTTGTGAGTGAGTGTGTGAGTGTGTGTGAGAGAGTGTGTTTGTGAGTGAATGTGTGAATGTGTGTGAGAGAGTGTGTGAGAGAGAGTGTGCAAGAGAGAGTGCGTGAGAGAGAGAGTGTGGGAGTGTGTGAGTGTGTGTGAGTGAGTGTGCATGTGTGAGTGTGTGAGTGTGAGTGTGTGTGTGATAGTGTGTGTGAGAGAGTGTGTGTGTGAGTGTTAGTGTGAGTGTGAGTGTGTGATTGTGAGTGAGTGTGTGAGTGTGTGTGAGAGAGTGTGTGAGAGTGAGTGTGCAAGAGAGATTCTGTGAGAGAGATTGTAGGAGTGTGTGAGTGTGAGTCAGTGTGTGTGTGTGAGTGTGTGAGTGTGAGTGTTTGAGTGTGAGTGTGTGTGTGATAGTGTGTGTGAGAGAGTGTGTGTGAGAGAGATTCTGTCTGTGAGTGTGTGTGGGAGTGTATGGGTGTCTGTGTGTGAGAGGGAGACTGTGTGTGTGTGTGTGTGTGTGAGAGTGTGTGAGTGTGTGTTTGTGAGTGAGTGTGTGAGTGTGTGAGAGAGAGTGTGAGAGAGAGTGTGCGAGAGAGAGGGTGTGAGAGACTGTATGTCTGTGAGAGAGTGTGTGTGAGAGTGTGAGTGTGTGTGGGAGCGTGAGTGCCTGAGTGTGAGTGCATGAGTGAGTGTATGTGAGTGTGTGTGAGTGTGAGTGTGAGTATGTGAGTGAGAGTGTGTTTGTGAGTGTGTGTGTGAGAGTGTGTGTGAGAGAGTGTGTGAGAGAGTCTGTCTGTGAGTGTGTGTCTGTGAGTGTGTTTCTGTGAGTGTGCGTCTATGAGTGAGTGTGTGTGTGAGAGTGTGAGTGTGTTTGTGTGAGAGTTTGTGTGAGAGAGTGTGTGAGAGTGTGTGAGAGTGTGTGTGTGAGTGTGCGTAAGAGTATGTGAGAGCGTGTGTGAGTGTGTGTGTGAGAGTGTGTGCAAATGAGTGAATGTGAGTGTGTGTGCTTGTGTGAGTGAGTGAGTGTGAGTGAGTGTGTGTGTGTGAGTGTGTGTGTGTGTGTGTGAGTGTATGTGTGAGTGTGCGTGTGTGAGTGTGTGTGAGTGTGTGTGTGATGGAGTGTGTGAGAGTGTGTGTGAGAGTGTGTGTGTGAGAGTGTGTGTGTGAGAGTGTGTGTCTGTGAGTGTGTGTGAGAGAGTGTATGTCTGTGAGAGAGTGTGTGTGAGAGTGTGTGTGAGAGTGTGAGTGTGTGTGGGAGCATGAGTGCATGAGTGTGGGTGCATGAGTGTGAATGCCTGAGTGTGAGTACATGAGTGAGTGTATGTGAGTGTGTATGAGTGTGAGTGTGAGTGTGAGTATGTGAGTGAGAGTGTGTTTGTGAGTGTGTGTGTGTGAGAGTGTGTGTGAGAGAGAGTGTGCGAGAGAGAGGGTGTGAGAGACTGTATGTCTGTGAGAGAGTGTGTGTGAGAGTGTGAGTGTGTGTGGGAGCGTGAGTGCCTGAGTGTGAGTGCATGAGTGAGTGTATGTGAGTGTGTGTGAGTGTGAGTGTGAGTATGTGAGTGAGAGTGTGTTTGTGAGTGTGTGTGTGAGAGTGTGTGTGAGAGAGTGTGTGAGAGAGAGTGTGCGAGAGTGTGTGAGTGTCTGTGAGTGTGTGTCTGTGAGTGTGTGTCTGTGAGTGTGTTTCTGTGAGTGTGTGTCTGTGAGCGAGTGTGTGTGAGAGTGTGTGTGAGAGTGTGTGTGTGTGAGTGTGCGATTGAGTGTGCGCATGCGAGTGAGTGTGCGTGCGTGAGTATGCGTGTGTGAGTGTGTGAGAGTGAGTGTGGGAGTTTGTGAGTGTGTGTGTGAGAGAGTGTTTGTGAATGAGTGTGTGAGTGTGTGTGAGAGAGTGTGTGAGAGAGAGTGTGCGAGAGAGAGTGTGAGAGAGAGAGTGTGGGAGTGTGTGAGTGTGTGTGAGTGAGTGTGCATGTGTGAGTGTGTGAGTGTGAGTGTGAGTGAGTGTGTGTGTGATAGTGTGTGTGAGAGAGAGTGTGAGTGTGAGTGTTAGTGTGAGTGTGAGTGTGTGTGTGAGTGTTAGTGTGAGTGTGTGTGTGAGATTGTGTGAGTGAGAGTGTGTGTGAGATAGAGTATGTGAGAGTGTGTGAGAGAGAGTGTCCGTGAGAGAGTGTGTGAGAGAGTCTGTCTGTGAGTGTGTGTCTGTGAGAGTGTTTCTGTGAGTGTGCGTCTGTGAGCGAGTGTGTGTGTGAGAGTGTGAGTGTGTGTGAGTGTGTGATTAAGTGTGAGCATGCAAGTGAGTGTGCATGCGTGAGTACGCATGCATGAGTGTGTCAGAGTGAATGTGTGAGAGTGAGTGTGTGAGTGTGTGAGAGTGTTTGTGTGAGAGAGTGTTTGTGTGTGTGTGTGAGTTAGTGTGAGTGTGAGTGTGTGTTTGTGAGTTTGTGAGTGTGTGTGTGTGTGTGCGAGTGAGTGTGTGTGCTTGTGTGAGTGTGCGAGTGAGTGAGTGAATGTGAGTGAGTGTGCCTGCGTGAGTGTGTGTGTGTGAAAGTGTCTGTGTCTGTGAGTGTGTGTCTGTGATTGTGTGTCTGTGAGAGAGTGTGTGTGAGAGAGTGTGTGTGTGTTTGTGTGAGAGTGTGTGTGAGAGAGTGTGTGAGTGTGTGTGTGAGTGTGTGTAAGAGTGTGTGAGAGCGTGTGTGAGTGTGTGTGTGAGAGAGTGTGTGCAAATGAGTGAATGTGAGTGTGTGTGCTTGTGTGAGTGAGTGAGTGTGAGTGAGTGTTTGTGTGTGAGTGTGTGTGTGTGTGAGTGTATGTGTGAGTGTGCGTGTGTGAGTGTGTGTGAGTGTGTGTGCGATGGAGTGTGTGAGAGTGTGTGTGAGAGTGTGTGTGTGAGAGAGTGTGTGTGAGAGTGTGTGTGTGAGAGTGTGTGTCTGTGATTGTGTGTGAGAGAGTGTATGTCTGTGAGAGAGTGTGTGTGAGAGTGTGTGTGAGTGTGAGTGTGTGTGGGAGCATGAGTGCATGAGTGTGGGTGCATGAGTGTGAGTGCCTGAGTGTGAGTACATGAGTGAGTGTATGTGAGTGTGTATGAGTGTGAGTGTGAGTGTGAGTATGTGAGTGAGAGTGTGTTTGTGAGTGTGTGCGTGTGAGAGTGTGTGTGAGAGAGTGTGTGAGAGAGAGTGCGCAAGAGAGAGTGTGTGAGTGTCTGTGAGTGTGTGTCTGTGAGTGTGTGTCTGTGAGTGTGTTTCTGTGAGTGTGTGTCTGTGAGCAAGTGTGTTTGAGAGTGTGTGTGAGAGTGTGAGTGTGTGTGAGTGTGCGATTGAGTGTGCGCATGCTAGTGAGTGTGCGTGCGTGTGTATGCGTGCGTGAGTGTGTGAGAGTGAGTGTGTGAGAGTGAGTGTGGGAGTTTGTGAGTGTGTGTTGAGAGAGAGTGTGTGTGTGTGTGTTTGTGAGTGAGTGTGTGAGTGTGTGTGAGAGAGTGTGTTTGTGAGTGAATGTGTGAGTGTGTGTGAGAGAGTGTGTGAGAGAGAGTGTGCAAGAGAGAGTGTGTGAGAGAGAGAGTGTGGGAGTGTGTTTCTGTGAGTGTGAGTGTGAGTGTGTGTGTGATAGTGTGTGTGAGAGAGAGTGTGTGTGTGAGTGTTAGTGTGAGTGTGAGCATGTGTTTGTGAGTGTGTGAGTGTGTGTGAGAGAGTGTGTGAGAGTGAGTGTGCGAGAGAGATTCTGTGAGAGAGAGTGTAGGAGTGTGTGAGTGTGAGTCAGTGTGTGTGTGTGTGAGTGTGAGTGTGTGTGTGATAGTGTGTGTGAGAGAGTGTGTGTGAGAGAGATTCTGTCTGTGAGTGTGTGTGGGAGTGTATGGGTGTGTGTGTGAGAGGGAGACTGTGTGTGTGTGTGTGTGTGTGAGTGTGAGTGTGTGTTTGTGAGTGAGTGTGTGAGTGTGCGAGAGTGTGAGAGAGAGTGTGTGAGAGAGAGGGTGTGAGAGACTGTATGTCTGTGGGAGAGTGTGTGTGAGAGTGTGTGTGAGAGTGTGAGTGTGTGTGGGAGCATGAGTGCCTGAGTGTGAGTGCATGAGTGAGTGTATGTGAGTGTGTGTGAGTGTGAGTGTGAGTATGTGAGTGAGAGTGTGTTTGTGAGTATGTGTGTGAGAGTGTGTGTGAGAGAGTGTGTGAGAGAGAGTGTGCGAGAGTGTGTGAGTGTCTGTGAGTGTGTGTCTGTGAGTGTGTTTCTGTGAGTGTGTTTCTGTGAGTGTGTGTCTGTGAGCGAGTGTGTGTGAGAGTGTGTGTGAGAGTGTGAGTGTGTGTGAGTGTGCGATTGAGTGTGCGCATGCGAGTGAGTGTGCTTGCGTGAGTATGCATGTGTGAGTGTGTGAGATTGAGTGTGGGAGTTTGTGAGTGTGTGTGTGAGAGAGTGTTTGTGTGTGTGTGTGTTTGTGAGTGAGTGTGTGAGTGAGTGCGAGAGAGTGTGTTTGTGAATGATTGTGTGAGTGTGTGTGAGAGAGTGTGTGAGAGAGAGGGTGTGAGAGACTGTGTGTCTGTGAGAGAGTGTGTGTGAGAGTGTGTGTGAGAGTGAGAGTGTGAGTGTGTGTGGGAGCGTGAGTGCCTGAGTGTGAGTGCATGAGTGAGTGTATGTGAGTGTGTGTGAGTGTGAGTGTGAGTATGTGAGTGAGAGTGTGTTTGTGTGAGTGTGTGTGAGATTGTGTGTGAGAGAGTGTGTGAGAGAGAGTGTGCGAGAGTGTGTGAGTGTCTGTGAGTGTGTGTCTGTGAGTGTGTGTCTGTGAGTATGTTTCTGTGAGTGTGTGTCTGTGAGCGAGTGTGTGTGAGAGTGTGTGTGAGAGTGTGAGTGTGAGTGTGTGTGAGTGTGCGATTGAGTGTGCGCATGCGAGTGAGTGTGCGTGCGTGAGTATGCGTGTGTGAGTGTGTGAGAGTGAGTGTGGGAGTTTGTGAGTGTGTGTGTGAGAGAGTGTTTGTGTGTGTGTGTGTGTTTGTGAGTGAGTGTGTGAGTGTGTGTGAGAGAGTGTGTTTGTGAATGAGTGTGTGAGTGTGTGTGAGAGAGTGTGTGAGAGAGAGTGTGCGAGAGAGAGTGTGAGAGAGAGAGTGTGGGAGTGTGTGAGTGTGTGTGAGTGAGTGTGCATGTGTGAGTGTGTGAGTGTGAGTGTGAGTGAGTGTGTGTGTGATAGTGTGTGTGAGAGAGAGTGTGAGTGTGAGTGTTAGTGTGAGTGTGAGTGTGTGTGTGAGATTGTGTGAGTGAGAGTGTGTGTGAGATAGAGTATGTGAGAGTGTGTGAGAGAGAGTGTCCGAGAGAGAGTGTGTGAGAGAGTCTGTCTGTGAGTGTGTGTCTGTGAGTGTGTTTCTGTGAGTGTGCGTCTATGAGTGAGTGTGTGTGTGAGAGTGTGAGTGTGTTTGTGTGAGAGTGTGTGTGAGAGAGTGTGTGAGAGTGTGTGAGAGTGTGTGTGTGAGTGTGCGTAAGAGTATGTGAGAGCGTGTGTGAGTGTGTGTGTGAGAGTGTGTGCAAATGAGTGAATGTGAGTGTGTGTGCTTGTGTGAGTGAGTGAGTGTGAGTGAGTGTGTGTGTGTGAGTGTGTGTGTGTGTGTGAGTGTATGTGTGAGTGTGCGTGTGTGAGTGTGTGTGAGTGTGTGTGTGATGGAGTGTGTGAGAGTGTGTGTGAGAGTGTGTGTGTGAGAGTGTGTGTGTGAGAGTGTGTGTCTGTGAGTGTGTGTGAGAGAGTGTATGTCTGTGAGAGAGTGTGTGTGAGAGTGTGTGTGAGAGTGTGAGTGTGTGTGGGAGCATGAGTGCATGAGTGTGGGTGCATGAGTGTGAATGCCTGAGTGTGAGTACATGAGTGAGTGTATGTGAGTGTGTATGAGTGTGAGTGTGAGTGTGAGTATGTGAGTGAGAGTGTGTTTGTGAGTGTGTGTGTGTGAGAGTGTGTGTGAGAGAGAGTGTGAGAGAGAGTGTGCGAGAGAGAGGGTGTGAGAGACTGTATGTCTGTGAGAGAGTGTGTGTGAGAGTGTGAGTGTGTGTGGGAGCGTGAGTGCCTGAGTGTGAGTGCATGAGTGAGTGTATGTGAGTGTGTGTGAGTGTGAGTGTGAGTATGTGAGTGAGAGTGTGTTTGTGAGTGTGTGTGTGAGAGTGTGTGTGAGAGAGTGTGTGAGAGAGAGTGTGCGAGAGTGTGTGAGTGTCTGTGAGTGTGTGTCTGTGAGTGTGTGTCTGTGAGTGTGTTTCTGTGAGTGTGTGTCTGTGAGCGAGTGTGTGTGAGAGTGTGTGTGAGAGTGTGTGTGTGTGAGTGTGCGATTGAGTGTGCGCATGCGAGTGAGTGTGCGTGCGTGAGTATGCGTGTGTGAGTGTGTGAGAGTGAGTGTGGGAGTTTGTGAGTGTGTGTGTGAGAGAGTGTTTGTGAATGAGTGTGTGAGTGTGCGAGAGAGAGTGTGTGAGAGAGAGTGTGCGAGAGAGAGTGTGAGAGAGAGAGTGTGGGAGTGTGTGAGTGTGTGTGAGTGAGTGTGCATGTGTGAGTGTGTGAGTGTGAGTGTGAGTGAGTGTGTGTGTGATAGTGTGTGTGAGAGAGAGTGTGAGTGTGAGTGTTAGTGTGAGTGTGAGTGTGTGTGTGAGTGTTAGTGTGAGTGTGTGTGTGAGATTGTGTGAGTGAGAGTGTGTGTGAGATAGAGTATGTGAGAGTGTGTGAGAGAGAGTGTCCGTGAGAGAGTGTGTGAGAGAGTCTGTCTGTGAGTGTGTGTCTGTGAGAGTGTTTCTGTGAGTGTGCGTCTGTGAGCGAGTGTGTGTGTGAGAGTGTGAGTGTGTGTGAGTGTGTGATTAAGTGTGAGCATGCAAGTGAGTGTGCATGCGTGAGTACGCATGCATGAGTGTGTCAGAGTGAATGTGTGAGAGTGAGTGTGTGAGTGTGTGAGAGTGTTTGTGTGAGAGAGTGTTTGTGTGTGTGTGTGAGTTAGTGTGAGTGTGAGTGTGTGTTTGTGAGTTTGTGAGTGTGTGTGTGTGTGTGCGAGTGAGTGTGTGTGCTTGTGTGAGTGTGCGAGTGAGTGAGTGAATGTGAGTGAGTGTGCCTGCGTGAGTGTGTGTGTGTGAAAGTGTCTGTGTCTGTGAGTGTGTGTCTGTGATTGTGTGTCTGTGAGAGAGTGTGTGTGAGAGAGTGTGTGTGTGTTTGTGTGAGAGTGTGTGTGAGAGAGTGTGTGAGTGTGTGTGTGAGTGTGTGTAAGAGTGTGTGAGAGCGTGTGTGAGTGTGTGTGTGTGAGAGTGTGTGCAAATGAGTGAATGTGAGTGTGTGTGCTTGTGTGAGTGAGTGAGTGTGAGTGAGTGTTTGTGTGTGAGTGTGTGTGTGTGTGAGTGTATGTGTGAGTGTGCGTGTGTGAGTGTGTGTGAGTGTGTGTGTGATGGAGTGTGTGAGAGTGTGTGTGAGAGTGTGTGTGTGAGAGTGTGTGTGTGAGAGTGTGTGTGTGAGAGTGTGTGTCTGTGATTGTGTGTGAGAGAGTGTATGTCTGTGAGAGAGTGTGTGTGAGAGTGTGTGTGAGTGTGAGTGTGTGTGGGAGCATGAGTGCATGAGTGTGGGTGCATGAGTGTGAGTGCCTGAGTGTGAGTACATGAGTGAGTGTATGTGAGTGTGTATGAGTGTGAGTGTGAGTGTGAGTATGTGAGTGAGAGTGTGTTTGTGAGTGTGTGTGTGAGAGTGTGTGTGAGAGAGTGTGTGAGAGAGAGTGTGCGAGAGTGTGTGAGTGTCTGTGAGTGTGTGTCTGTGAGTGTGTGTCTGTGAGTGTGTTTCTGTGAGTGTGTGTCTGTGAGCGAGTGTGTGTGAGAGTGTGTGTGAGAGTGTGTGTGTGTGAGTGTGCGATTGAGTGTGCGCATGCGAGTGAGTGTGCGTGCGTGAGTATGCGTGTGTGAGTGTGTGAGAGTGAGTGTGGGAGTTTGTGAGTGTGTGTGTGAGAGAGTGTTTGTGAATGAGTGTGTGAGTGTGTGTGAGAGAGTGTGTGAGAGAGAGTGTGCGAGAGAGAGTGTGAGAGAGAGAGTGTGGGAGTGTGTGAGTGTGTGTGAGTGAGTGTGCATGTGTGAGTGTGTGAGTGTGAGTGTGAGTGAGTGTGTGTGTGATAGTGTGTGTGAGAGAGAGTGTGAGTGTGAGTGTTAGTGTGAGTGTGAGTGTGTGTGTGAGTGTTAGTGTGAGTGTGTGTGTGAGATTGTGTGAGTGAGAGTGTGTGTGAGATAGAGTATGTGAGAGTGTGTGAGAGAGAGTGTCCGTGAGAGAGTGTGTGAGAGAGTCTGTCTGTGAGTGTGTGTCTGTGAGAGTGTTTCTGTGAGTGTGCGTCTGTGAGCGAGTGTGTGTGTGAGAGTGTGAGTGTGTGTGAGTGTGTGATTAAGTGTGAGCATGCAAGTGAGTGTGCATGCGTGAGTACGCATGCATGAGTGTGTCAGAGTGAATGTGTGAGAGTGAGTGTGTGAGTGTGTGAGAGTGTTTGTGTGAGAGAGTGTTTGTGTGTGTGTGTGAGTTAGTGTGAGTGTGAGTGTGTGTTTGTGAGTTTGTGAGTGTGTGTGTGTGTGTGCGAGTGAGTGTGTGTGCTTGTGTGAGTGTGCGAGTGAGTGAGTGAATGTGAGTGAGTGTGCCTGCGTGAGTGTGTGTGTGTGAAAGTGTCTGTGTCTGTGAGTGTGTGTCTGTGATTGTGTGTCTGTGAGAGAGTGTGTGTGAGAGAGTGTGTGTGTGTTTGTGTGAGAGTGTGTGTGAGAGAGTGTGTGAGTGTGTGTGTGAGTGTGTGTAAGAGTGTGTGAGAGCGTGTGTGAGTGTGTGTGTGAGAGAGTGTGTGCAAATGAGTGAATGTGAGTGTGTGTGCTTGTGTGAGTGAGTGAGTGTGAGTGAGTGTTTGTGTGTGAGTGTGTGTGTGTGTGAGTGTATGTGTGAGTGTGCGTGTGTGAGTGTGTGTGAGTGTGTGTGCGATGGAGTGTGTGAGAGTGTGTGTGAGAGTGTGTGTGTGAGAGAGTGTGTGTGAGAGTGTGTGTGTGAGAGTGTGTGTCTGTGATTGTGTGTGAGAGAGTGTATGTCTGTGAGAGAGTGTGTGTGAGAGTGTGTGTGAGTGTGAGTGTGTGTGGGAGCATGAGTGCATGAGTGTGGGTGCATGAGTGTGAGTGCCTGAGTGTGAGTACATGAGTGAGTGTATGTGAGTGTGTATGAGTGTGAGTGTGAGTGTGAGTATGTGAGTGAGAGTGTGTTTGTGAGTGTGTGTGTGTGAGAGTGTGTGTGAGAGAGTGTGTGAGAGAGAGTGCGCAAGAGAGAGTGTGTGAGTGTCTGTGAGTGTGTGTCTGTGAGTGTGTGTCTGTGAGTGTGTTTCTGTGAGTGTGTGTCTGTGAGCAAGTGTGTTTGAGAGTGTGTGTGAGAGTGTGAGTGTGTGTGAGTGTGCGATTGAGTGTGCGCATGCAAGTGAGTGTGCGTGCGTGAGTATGCGTGCGTGAGTGTGTGAGAGTGAGTGTGTGAGAGTGAGTGTGGGAGTTTGTGAGTGTGTGTTGAGAGAGAGTGTGTGTGTGTGTGTTTGTGAGTGAGTGTGTGAGTGTGTGTGAGAGAGTGTGTTTGTGAGTGAATGTGTGAGTGTGTGTGAGAGAGTGTGTGAGAGAGAGTGTGCAAGAGAGAGTGTGTGAGAGAGAGAGTGTGGGAGTGTGTTTCTGTGAGTGTGAGTGTGAGTGTGTGTGTGATAGTGTGTGTGAGAGAGAGTGTGTGTGTGAGTGTTAGTGTGAGTGTGAGCATGTGTTTGTGAGTGTGTGAGTGTGTGTGAGAGAGTGTGTGAGAGTGAGTGTGCGAGAGAGATTCTGTGAGAGAGAGTGTAGGAGTGTGTGAGTGTGAGTCAGTGTGTGTGTGTGTGTGAGTGTGAGTGTGTGTGTGATAGTGTGTGTGAGAGAGTGTGTGTGAGAGAGATTCTGTCTGTGAGTGTGTGTGGGAGTGTATGGGTGTGTGTGTGAGAGGGAGACTGTGTGTGTGTGTGTGTGTGTGAGTGTGAGTGTGTGTTTGTGAGTGAGTGTGTGAGTGTGCGAGAGTGTGAGAGAGAGTGTGTGAGAGAGAGGGTGTGAGAGACTGTATGTCTGTGGGAGAGTGTGTGTGAGAGTGTGTGTGAGAGTGTGAGTGTGTGTGGGAGCATGAGTGCCTGAGTGTGAGTGCATGAGTGAGTGTATGTGAGTGTGTGTGAGTGTGAGTGTGAGTATGTGAGTGAGAGTGTGTTTGTGAGTATGTGTGTGAGAGTGTGTGTGAGAGAGTGTGTGAGAGAGAGTGTGCGAGAGTGTGTGAGTGTCTGTGAGTGTGTGTCTGTGAGTGTGTTTCTGTGAGTGTGTTTCTGTGAGTGTGTGTCTGTGAGCGAGTGTGTGTGAGAGTGTGTGTGAGAGTGTGAGTGTGTGTGAGTGTGCGATTGAGTGTGCGCATGCGAGTGAGTGTGCTTGCGTGAGTATGCATGTGTGAGTGTGTGAGATTGAGTGTGGGAGTTTGTGAGTGTGTGTGTGAGAGAGTGTTTGTGTGTGTGTGTGTTTGTGAGTGAGTGTGTGAGTGAGTGCGAGAGAGTGTGTTTGTGAATGATTGTGTGAGTGTGTGTGAGAGAGTGTGTGAGAGAGAGGGTGTGAGAGACTGTGTGTCTGTGAGAGAGTGTGTGTGAGAGTGTGTGTGAGAGTGAGAGTGTGAGTGTGTGTGGGAGCGTGAGTGCCTGAGTGTGAGTGCATGAGTGAGTGTATGTGAGTGTGTGTGAGTGTGAGTGTGAGTATGTGAGTGAGAGTGTGTTTGTGTGAGTGTGTGTGAGATTGTGTGTGAGAGAGTGTGTGAGAGAGAGTGTGCGAGAGTGTGTGAGTGTCTGTGAGTGTGTGTCTGTGAGTGTGTGTCTGTGAGTATGTTTCTGTGAGTGTGTGTCTGTGAGCGAGTGTGTGTGAGAGTGTGTGTGAGAGTGTGAGTGTGAGTGTGTGTGAGTGTGCGATTGAGTGTGCGCATGCGAGTGAGTGTGCGTGCGTGAGTATGCGTGTGTGAGTGTGTGAGAGTGAGTGTGGGAGTTTGTGAGTGTGTGTGTGAGAGAGTGTTTGTGTGTGTGTGTGTGTTTGTGAGTGAGTGTGTGAGTGTGTGTGAGAGAGTGTGTTTGTGAATGAGTGTGTGAGTGTGTGTGAGAGAGTGTGTGAGAGAGAGTGTGCGAGAGAGAGTGTGAGAGAGAGAGTGTGGGAGTGTGTGAGTGTGTGTGAGTGAGTGTGCATGTGTGAGTGTGTGAGTGTGAGTGTGAGTGAGTGTGTGTGTGATAGTGTGTGTGAGAGAGAGTGTGAGTGTGAGTGTTAGTGTGAGTGTGAGTGTGTGTGTGAGATTGTGTGAGTGAGAGTGTGTGTGAGATAGAGTATGTGAGAGTGTGTGAGAGAGAGTGTCCGAGAGAGAGTGTGTGAGAGAGTCTGTCTGTGAGTGTGTGTCTGTGAGTGTGTTTCTGTGAGTGTGCGTCTATGAGTGAGTGTGTGTGTGAGAGTGTGAGTGTGTTTGTGTGAGAGTGTGTGTGAGAGAGTGTGTGAGAGTGTGTGAGAGTGTGTGTGTGAGTGTGCGTAAGAGTATGTGAGAGCGTGTGTGAGTGTGTGTGTGAGAGTGTGTGCAAATGAGTGAATGTGAGTGTGTGTGCTTGTGTGAGTGAGTGAGTGTGAGTGAGTGTGTGTGTGTGAGTGTGTGTGTGTGTGTGTGAGTGTATGTGTGAGTGTGCGTGTGTGAGTGTGTGTGAGTGTGTGTGTGATGGAGTGTGTGAGAGTGTGTGTGAGAGTGTGTGTGTGAGAGTGTGTGTGTGAGAGTGTGTGTCTGTGAGTGTGTGTGAGAGAGTGTATGTCTGTGAGAGAGTGTGTGTGAGAGTGTGTGTGAGAGTGTGAGTGTGTGTGGGAGCATGAGTGCATGAGTGTGGGTGCATGAGTGTGAATGCCTGAGTGTGAGTACATGAGTGAGTGTATGTGAGTGTGTATGAGTGTGAGTGTGAGTGTGAGTATGTGAGTGAGAGTGTGTTTGTGAGTGTGTGTGTGTGAGAGTGTGTGTGAGAGAGTGTGTGAGAGAGTGCGCAAGAGAGAGTGTGTGAGTGTCTGTGAGTGTGTGTCTGTGAGTGTGTGTCTGTGAGTGTGTTTCTGTGAGTGTGTGTCTGTGAGCAAGTGTGTTTGAGAGTGTGTGTGAGTGTGAGTGTGTGTGAGTGTGCGATTGAGTGTGTGCATGCGAGTGAATGTGCGTGCGTGAGTATGCGTGCGTGAGTGTGTGAGAGTGAGTGTGTGAGAGTGAGTGTGGGAGTTTGTGAGTGTGTGTTGAGAGAGAGTGTGTGTGTGTGTGTTTGTGAGTGAGTGTGTGAGTGTGTGTGAGAGAGTGTGTTTGTGAGTGAATGTGTGAGTGTGTGTGAGAGAGTGTGTGAGAGAGAGTGTGCAAGAGAGAGTGTGTGAGAGAGAGAGTGTGGGAGTGTGTGAGTGTGTGTGAGTGACTGTGCATGTGTGAGTGTGTGAGTGTGAGTGTGAGTGTGTGTGATAGTGTGTGTGAGAGAGCGTGTGTGTGTGAGTGTTAGTGTGAGTGTGAGCGTGTGTTTGTGAGTGAGTGTGTGAGTGTGTGTGAGAGAGTGTGTGAGAGTGAGTGTGCGAGAGAGATTCTGTGAGAATGTAGGAGTGTGTGAGTGTGAGTCAGTGTGTGTGTGTGAGTGTGTGAGAGAGTGTGTGTGAGAGTGAGTGTGTGAGTGTGTTGAGAGAGAGTGTGTGTGTGTGTTTGTGAGTGAGTGTGTGAGTGTGTGTGAGAGAGTGTGTGAGAGAGAGTGTGCAAGAGAGAGTGTGTGAGAGAGAGAGTGTGGGAGTGTGTGAGTGTGTGTGAGTGAGTGTGCATGTGTGAGTGTGTGAGTGTGAGTGTGAGTGTGTGTGTGTGTGTGATAGTGTGTGTGAGAGAGAGAGTGTGTGTGAGTGTGAGTGTGTGTGTGAGATTGTGTGAGTGAGAGTGTGTGTGAGATAGAGTATGTGAGAGTGTGTGAGAGAGAGTGTGTGAGAGAGAGTGTCCGAGAGGGAGTGTGTGAGAGAGTCTGTCTGTGAGTGCGTGTCTGTGAGTGTGTGTCTGTGAGAGTGTTTCTGTGAGTGTGAGTGTGAGTGTGTGTGTGTGTGTGATAGTGTGTGTGAGAGAGAGTGTGTGTGTGAGTGTTAATGTGAGTGTGTATGTGTGAGATTGTGTGAGTGAGAGTGTGTGTGAGATAGAGTATGTGAGAGTGTGTGAGAGAGAGTGTGTGAGAGAGAGTGTCCGAGAGGGAGTGTGTGAGAGAGTCTGTCTGTGAGTGCGTGTCTGTGAGTGTGTGTCTGTGAGAGTGTTTCTGTGAGTGTGCGTCTGTGAGCTAGTGTGTGTGTGAGAGTGTGAGTGTGTGTGAGTGTGCGATTGAGTGTGAGCATGTGAGTGAGTGTGCGTGCATGAGTACGTGTGCATGAGTGTGTCAGAGTGGATGTGTGAGAGTGAGTGTGGGAGTGTGTGAGAGTGTGTGTGTGAGAGAGTGTTTGTGTGTGTGTGTGAGTTAGTGTGTGTGTGTTTGTGAGTGAGTGTGTGAGTGTGTTTGAGAGAGTGTGTGAGAGAGAGTGTGTGAGAGAGAGTGTGTGAGAGAGAGTGTGGGAGTGTGTGAGTGTGAGTGAGTGTGCGTGTGTGAGTGTGCATGTGTGTGTGTGTGAGTGTGTGTGTTTGATAGTGTGTGAGAGAGAGTGTGTGTGTGTGTGTGAGAGAGAGTGTGTGTGAGAGAGTGTGTGTGAGAGAGATTCTGAGTGTGAGTGTGTGTGTGTTTGTGAGTGAGTGTGTGAGTGTGTGAGAGAGAGTGTGTGAGAGAGAGTGTGCGAGAGAGAGTGTGTGAGAGACAGTGTGGGAGTGTGTGTCTGTGAGTGTGTTTCTGTGAGTGTGTGTCTGTGAGCGAGTGTGTGTGAGTGTGTGTGTGAGAGTGTGAGTGTGTGTGTGTGCGAGTGAGTGTGAATGTGCAAGTGAGTGTGCTTGCATGACTGTGCATGCATGAGTGTGTGAGAGTGAGTGTGGGAGTGTGGGAGTGTGTGTGTGAGACAGTGTACAAGTGATTGTGAGTGAGTGAGTGTGGGAGTGTGTGAGTGTGTGTGTGTGAGTGTGTGTGCTTGAGTGAGTGTGAGTGAGTGTGTGTATATGAGTGTGCGACTGTGTGTGTGTGTGTGTGAGTGTGTGTGTAAGAGTGTGTGTGTGAGAGAGAGTGTGTGAGAGAGAGTGTGTGAGAGAGAGTGTGGGAGTGTGTGAGTGTGAGTGAGTGTGCGTGTGTGAGTGTGCGTGTGTGTGTGTGTGTGAGTGTGTGTGTTTGATAGTGTGTGAGAGAGAGTGTGTGTGTGTGTGTGAGAGAGAGTGTGTGTGAGAGAGTGTGTGTGAGAGAGATTCTGAGTGTGAGTGTGTGTGTGTTTGTGAGTGAGTGTGTGAGTGTGTGAGAGAGAGTGTGTGAGAGAGAGTGTGCGAGAGAGAGTGTGTGAGAGACAGTGTGGGAGTGTGTGTCTGTGAGTGTGTTTCTGTGAGTGTGTGTCTGTGAGCGAGTGTGTGTGAGTGTGTGTGTGAGAGTGTGAGTGTGTGTGTGTGCGAGTGAGTGTGAATGTGCAAGTGAGTGTGCTTGCATGACTGTGCGTGCATGAGTGTGTGAGAGTGAGTGTGGGAGTGTGGGAGTGTGTGTGTGAGACAGTGTACAAGTGATTGTGAGTGAGTGAGTGTGGGAGTGTGTGAGTGTGTGTGTGTGAGTGTGTGTGCTTGAGTGAGTGTGTGTATATGAGTGTGCGACTGTGTGTGTGTGTGTGTGAGTGTGTGTGTAAGAGTGTGTGTGTGAGAGAGAGTGTGTGAGAGAGAGTGTGTGAGAGAGAGTCTGTCTGTGAATGTGTGTCTGTGAGTGTGTGTCTGTGAGTGATTGTGTGTGAGAGTGTGAGAGTGTGTGTGAGAGTGTGTGCGAGTGAGTGAGTGTGAGTGAGTGTGTGTAAATGAGTGTGCGAGTGAGTGAGTGTGAGTGCGTGTGCTTGTGTGAGTGTGTGAGTGAGTGAGTGTGAGTGAGTGTGCCTGCGTGAGTGTGTGTGTGTGAAAGTGTCTGTGTCTGTGAGTGTGTGTCTGTGATTGTGTGTCTGTGAGAGAGTGTGTGTGAGAGAGTGTGTGCGTTTGTGTGAGTGTGTGTGAGAGAGTGTGTGAGTGTGTGTGAGAGTGTGTGTGTGAGTGTGCGTAAGAATGTGTGAGAGCGTGTGTGAGTGTGTGTGTGTGAGAGTGTGTGCAAATGAGTGAATGTGAGTGTGTGTGCTTGTGTGAGTGTGTGAGTGAGTGAGTGTGAGTGACTGTGTGTGTGTGAGTGTGTGTGTGTGTGTGTGAGTGTATGTGTGAGTGTGTGTGTGTGAGTGTGTGTGAGTGTGTGTGTGATGGAGTGTGTGAGAGTGTGTGTGAGTGTGTGTGTGAGAGTGTGTGTGTGAGAGTGTGTGTCTGTGAGTGTGTGTGAGAGAGTGTATGTCTGTGAGAGAGTGTGTGTGAGAGTGTGTGTGAGAGTGTGTGTGTGTGTGGGAGCATGAGTGCATGAGTGTGAGTGCATGAGTGTGAGTGCCTGAGTGTGAGTGCATGAGTGAGTGTATGTGAGTGTGTGTGAGTGTGAGTATGTGAGTGAGAGTGTGTTTGTGAGTGTGTGTGTGAGAGAGTGTGTGTGAGAGAGTGTGTGAGTGTCTGTGAGTGTGTGTCTGTGAGTGTGTTTCTGTGAGTGTGTGTCTGTGAGCGAGTGTGTGTGAGAGTGTGTGTGAGCGTGTGAGTGTGTGTGAGTGTGCGATTGAGTGTGCACATGTGAGTGAGTGTGCGTGCGTGAGTATGCCTGCGTGAGTGTGTGAGAGTGAGTGTGTGAGAGTGAGTGTGGGAGTTTGTGAGTGTGTGTTGAGAGAGTGTGTGTGTGTGTGTGTTTGTGAGTGAGTGTGTGAGTGTGTGTGAGAGAGTGTGTTTGTGAGTGAATGTGTGAGTGTGTGTGAGAGAGTGTGTGAGAGAGAGTGTGCAAGAGAGAGTGTGTGAGAGAGAGAGTGTGGGAGTGTGTGAGTGTGTGTGAGTGAGTGTGCATGTGTGAGTGTGTGAGTGTGAGTGTGAGTGTGTGTGTGATAGTGTGTGTGAGAGAGAGTGTGTGTGTGAGTGTTAGTGTGAGTGTGAGTGTGTGTGTGAGATTGTGTGAGTGAGAGTGTGTGTGAGATAGAGTATGTGAGAGTGTGTGAGAGAGAGTGTCCAAGAGAGAGTGTGTGAGAGACTCTGTCTGTGAGTGTGTGTCTGTGAGTGTGTTTCTGTGAGTGTGCGTCTGTGAACGAGTGTGTGTGTGAGATTGTGAGTGTGTGTGAGTGTGTGATTAAGTGTGAGCATGCGAGTGAGTGTGCGTGCGTGAGTATGCGTGCATGAGTGTGTCAGAGTGGATGTGTGAGAGTGAGTGTGTGAGTGTGTGAGAGTGTTTGTGTGAGAGAGGTGTTTGTGTGTGTGTGTGTTGTGTGTGAGTTAGTGTGAGTGTGAGTGTGTGTTTGTGAGTGAGTTTGTGAGTGTGCATGTTTGAGTGTGCGAGTGAGTGAGTGTGAGTGTGTGTGCTTGTGTGAGTGTGCGAGTGAGTGAGTGTGAGTGCGTGTGCCTGCGTGAGTGTGTGTGTGTGTGAAAGTGTCTGTGTCTGTGAGTGTGTGTCTGTGATTGTGTGTCTGTGAGAGAGTGTGTGTGAGAGAGTGTGTGTGTGTTTGTGTGAGAGTGTGTGTGAGAGAGTGTGTGAGAGTGTGTGTGTGAGTGTGCGTAAGAGTGTGTGAGAGCGTGTGTGAGTGTGTGTGTGTGAGAGTGTGTGCAAATGAGTGAATGTGAGTGTGTGTGCTTGTGTGAGTGTGTGAGTGAGTGAGTGTGAGTGACTGTGTGTGTGTGAGTGTGTGTGTGTGTGTGTGAGTGTATGTGTGAGTGTGCGTGTGTGTGTGTGTGAGTGTGTGTGTGATGGAGTGTGTGAGAGTGTGTGTGTGTGTGTGAGAGTGTGTGTGTAAGAGTGTGTGTCTGTGAGTGTGTGTGAGAGAGTGTATGTCTGTGAGAGAGTGTGTGTGAGAGTGTGTGTGAGAGTGTGTGTGTGTGTGGGAGCATGAGTGCATGAGTGTGAGTGCATGAGTGTGAGTGCCTGAGTGTGAGTGCATGAGTGAGTGTATGTGAGTGTGTGTGAGTGTGAGTATGTGAGTGAGAGTGTGTTTGTGAGTGTGTGTGTGTGAGAGTGTGTGAGAGAGTGTGTGAGTGTCTGTGAGTGTGTGTCTGTGAGTGTGTTTCTGTGAGTGTGTGTCTGTGAGCGAGTGTGTGTGAGAGTGTGTGTGAGAGTGTGAGTGTGTGTGAGTGTGCGATTGAGTGTGCACATGCGAGTGAGTGTGCGTGCGTGAGTATGCGTGCGTGAGTGTGTGAGAGTGAGTGTGTGAGAGTGAGTGTGGGAGTTTGTGAGTGTGTGTTGAGAGAGAGTGTGAGTGTGTGTGTTTGTGAGTGAGTGTGTGAGTGTGTGTGAGAGAGTGTGTTTGTGAGTGAATGTGTGAGTGTGTGTGAGAGTGTGTGAGAGAGAGTGTGCAAGAGAGAGTGTGTGAGAGAGAGTGTGGGAGTGTGTGAGTGTGTGTGAGTGAGTGTGCATGTGTGAGTGTGTGAGTGTGAGTGTGTGTGAGTGTGAGTGTGTGTGTGATAGTGTGTGTGAGAGAGAGTGTGTGTGTGAGTGTTAGTGTGAGTGTGAGTGTGTGTGTGAGTGTGTGTGTGAGATTGTGTGAGTGAGTGTGTGTGAGATAGAGTATGTGAGAGAGAGTGTGTGAGAGAGAGTGTCCGAGAGGGAGTGTGTGAGAGAGTCTGTCTGTGAGTGCGTGTCTGTGAGTGTGTGTCTGTGAGTGTGTTTCTGTGAGTGTGCGTCTGTGAGCGAGTGTGTGTGCGAGAGTATGAGTGTGCGATTGAGTGTGAGCATGCGAGTGAGTGTGCGTGTGTGAGTACGTGTGCATGAGAGTGTCAGAGTGAGTGTGTGAGAGTGAGTGTGGGAGTGTGTGAGAGTGTGTGTGTGAGAGAATGTTTGTGTGTGTGTGTGAGTTAGTGTGATTGTGTGTTTGTGAGTGAGTGTGTGAGTGTGTGTGAGAGGGTGTGTGAGAGAGAGTGTGTGAGAGTGTGGGAGTGTGTGAGTGTGAGTGAGTGTGCATGTGTGAGTGTGCGTGTGTGAGTGTGTGAGTGTGTGTGTGATAGTGTGTGAGAGAGAGTGTGTGAGTGTGTGTGAGAGAGAGTGTGTGTGAGAGAGTGTGTGTGAGAGAGATTCTGATGGTGAGTGTGTGTGGGAGTGTGTGTGTGTGTGTGTGAGTGTGTGAGAGAGAGTGTGTGAGAGAGAGTGTGCGAGAGAGAGTGTGTGAGAGACAGTGTGGGAGTGTGTGTCTGTGAGTGTGTTTCTGTGAGTGTGTGTCTGTGAGCGAGTGTGTGTGAGAGTGTGTGTGAGAGTGTGAGTGTGTGTGCATGCGAGTGAGTGTGAATGTGCAAGTGAGTGTGCTTGCATGAGTGCGCGTGCGTGAGTGTGTGAGAGTGAGTGTGGGAGTGTGTGAGTGTGTGTGTGAGACAGTGTACAAGTGATTGTGAGTGAGTGAGTGCTCGTGTGCTCGTGTGTGAGTGTGTGTGTGTGAGTGTGTGTGCGTGAGTGCGCGCGCGTGAGTGTGCTTACCTGATTGTGTGAGAGTGAGTGTGGGAGTGTGTGAGTGTGTATCTGTAAGAGTGTTTGTGAGAGTGTGTGTGAGAGAGTGTGCGAATGAGTGAGTGTGTGAGTGTGTGTATATGAGTGTGCGAGTGAGTGAGTGTGAGTGAGTGTATGTGTGTGTGTGTGTGTAAGAGTGTGTGTGTGAGAGTGTGTGAGAGAGAGTCTGTCTGTGAATGTGTGTCTGTGAGTGTGTGTCTGTGAGCGATTGTGTGTGAGAGTGTGAGAGTGGGTGTGAGAGTGTGTGCGAGTGAGTGAGTGTGAGTGAGTGTGTGTATATGAGGTGTGAGTGAGTGAGTGTGAGTGTGTGTGTGTGTGAGAGTATGTGTGTGAGAGTGTGTGTGAGAGAGAGTGTGTGAGAGAGAGTGTGAGAGAGAGAGTCCGTCTGTGAATGTGCATTTGTGAGTGTGTGTCTGTGAGCGATTGTGTGTGAGTGTGAGAGTGTGTGTGAGAGTGTCAGTGTGTGTGAGTGTGCAAGTGAGTCTGAGTGTGTGACTGAGTGTGCGTTCATGAGTGCACGTGTGTGAGTGTGTGTGCGTGAGTGTGTGAGAGTGAGTGGGGAAGTGTGTGGGTGTGTGTGTGTGTGTGAGAGAGAGTGTACAAGTGAGTGTGATTGAGTGAATGTGCATTTGTGAGTGTGCGTGTGTGAGTGTGTGTGTGAGTGTGTGTGTGTGTGTGTGTGAGTGTGAGTGTGATGGAGTGTGTGAGAGTGTGTGTGAGTGTGTGTGTGAGATTGTGTGTGTGCGAGTGTGTGTGTGAGAGTGTGTGTGTGAGTGAGTGTATGTCTGTGAGACAGTGTGTGTGAGAATGTGTTTGAGTGTGTGTGAGTGTGCGTGCGTGAGTGTGCGTGTGTTAGTGAGTGAGAGTGTGAGTGAGTGTGTGTGAGAGTGTGTGCAAATGAGTGAATGTGAGTGTGTGTGCTTGTGTGAGTGTGTGAGTGAGTGAGTGAGTGAGTGTGAGTGAGTGTGCTTGTGTGAGTGTGTGTGTGTGTGAGTGTGTGTGTGTGCATGTGTGAGTGTGTGTGAGTGTGAGTGTGATGGAGTGTGTGAGAGTGAGTGTGAGAATGTGTGTGATAGTGTGTGTGTGAGAGTGTATGTGTGAGAGTGTGTGTGTGAATGAGTGTGTGTGAGAGAGTGTATGTCTGTGAGAGAGTGTGTGTGAGAATGTGTTTGAGTGTGTGTGAGTGTGCATGCGTGAGTATGCGTGTGTGAGTGAGCGAGAGTGTAAGTGAGTGTGTATGTGAGTGTGTGTGTGAGTGTGAGTTTGTGTGTGTGAGTGTGTGTGTGTGAGTATGTTATTGTGAGTGTGCTTGTGTGAGTGTGCGTGAGAGAGAGTGTGCGTGAGAGAGAGTGTGTGTGAGAGAGAGTGTGTGTGAGAGTGTGTGTTTGTGAGAGTGTGTGTGAGAGTGTGTGTGTGAGTGTGTGTGAGTGTGTGTGTGTGTGTATAAGTGTGTGTGTGTGTTTTTGTGAGTGTCCTTGTGTGAGTGTGTGTGAGAGAGAGTGTGTGTGAGAGAGAGTGTGTGTGAGAGAGAGTGTGTGTGAGAGTGTTTGTTTGTGAGAGTGTGTGTGAGAGTGTGTGTGTGAGAGAGTGTGTGTGAGAGTGTGTGTGTGAGAGTGTGTGTGACAGTGTGTGTGAGATTGTGTGTGAGTGAGTGAGTATGTGAGTGTCTGTGTGAGAGTGCCTGTGAGAGAGTTTGTGTGTCTGTGAGTGTGTGTCTATGAGAGAGTGTCTGTGAGAGATTGTGTGAGTGTGTGTGAGAGTGTGAGTGTGTGTGAGAGTGTGAGTGCGTGAGTGTGATTGCATGAGTGTGAGTGCCTGAGTGTGAGTGAATGAGTGAGTGTGTGTGAGTAAGTGTGTGTGTGTGTGTGTGAATGTGTGTGCGTGAGTATGTGCATGAGTGTGTGAGAGTGAGTGTATGTGTGAGTGACTGTGCGTGAGTGAGTGTGCGTGTGTGAGTGGGTGTACATTAGTGTGTGAGTGAGTGTGTGTTTGAGTGTGTGAGTGAGTGATTGTGCATGTGTGTGTGTGAGTGTGTGTGAGTGTGTGTGTGTGTGAGTGTGTGTGTGTGAGTACGTGAGTGTGTGTGAGTGTGTGAGCATGTGATTGTATGTGTGTGAGTGTGGATGAGTGTGGGTGAGTGTGTGTGTGTGTGAGTTTTATGTGAGTGTGTGATAGAGTGTCTGTGTGTGCGTGAGAGTGTGTGAGTGAGTGTGTGGGTGAGTGTGTGAGTGTGGGTGTGTGAGTGTGTGAGTGTGTGTGTGAGAGAGTATGCGAGTGAGTGTGAGTGAGTGTGTGAGTGTATGTTTGTGTGTGTGTGAGAGTATGATTGTGAGTGTGAGTATGTGTGTGAGAGTGTGTGTGTGAATGTGTGTGCATGAGTGCGTGTGCGTGAGAGTGTGCGTGAGTGAGTGTACGTGCTTGAGTGTGTGTGCATGGGTGTGCATGAGTGTGAGTTTG